>NC_141247.1:22242114-22284614 GCF_054856555.1 Leptonotus elevatus
CATGCTACCTGGCAGTTGGTATGCTAACATTTATCTTAAATTATATTATAGCACAATGGCACATAAATAAATAAATAACCTGAAACCATTTGCATCTATCATAACAAACTCATAATGTGTTTGTGGTCGTAGATTAGGAGGATGTTTTCAAGTCTTACCAGTCGCAGCGTTTCCTTTCAGGGTGTTCAGTAAATGGCATCTGTGCGGCGTGCTGGGTAAAAAAAAAAGCGAACCCGAGACCGATCCACCTGTGGTGTCATCTTCCACTGGATGTCACGAGACAATTAGCATTCAGTCTACATGAGGCACTATATTAAAAACACGTGTGACAAAAGTACTTAGACTGTACTTATGATGTATATAAAAAGTATACACACCCCTGTGTTCAATGGCTAGATTTTTGTGATGACACCAAGAGCAATAATTACGAAACATTTGCCACCATTAACTCATTCACTGCCAGTGACGGCTATAGACGTCAAAAATTCATTTGAACTATTTATTAGGGTTACTAGTTTCAACCCCCCCCCCCCCCCCCCCACACACACACACACACACACACACATTTTTGTTAGTAAGAGTATGAAAACCTAGAAACATTTTTATTGTATAATTAGAACAGATATAAAATTGTGAGTTAACTAGTGAAATCATGCGATTAATTACGATGACAAATTTTAATCTCCGGACGCCCCTAATTTTTAATAATCTTTTTGAATATATATTTTTTAAGAATAAAAAGATTATTAAAAACTAGGGTTGTCAAGTGATAATTTTTTTAAATTGTAATTAATCGCATGACTTTACTAGTTAACTCACGATTTAAAAAAAGAAAAGATTATTAAAAACTAGGGGCGTCAGGTGATACATTTTTTTTATTGTAATTAATCGCATGACTTTTTTTTAATATCTGTTCTAAATGTGCAATAAAAACAATTTCTAGGTTTTCATACTCTTGTTAACAAAAGTGGAGAAAAAAAAGAGTTATGGTGACTTAAAACCTCTACAAGTCAGCTGGAAAAAAAAGCAACCACATTTTCAGGGCTCAGCTTGGGAACGTCACATGATCAACAAGTGAGCCGTGAATGGTCGTTATATAAATAAAAAAAGAATAATAATTTTATATATATATGTATATATATATATGTATATGTATATATATATGTATATGTATATATATATGTATATATATATATGTATATATATATATATATATATAAAACTCGTTACAGTGAAACGAAATTGAACGTTCCCTCCCACTGGACTACTTGTGTGTCACCCATCTGTCATCGTCATTTGTTTTATTGATGAGTGTTTCTATCCTTTTGAACACACGCTGCTAGTCTAGCCTTGCATCTCAATTGCTTGAGTGCTTTGCGAAGACGACTGTGTTTTCAGGCGTGGTCTCTTAGGAGTGGGCCCGATAATCATCATCATCACACACACACACACATACACAGCTCACATATCAATGCACCTTAATTAAAGCGATTTGTGACTAGCGTCTGCCCATGCAGGCGAGCGTGCAGCCAATTTCCTCCCAGCCCAAATAAACAAGACGACTGGGCAGCTAATAACGGCGAGATCAGATGGAGTGCAGAGCCAAGAGAGACTGTGTAAGTCCTCTGAGGGACACATCATGATGCTCCATTGTGTTGCATCCAGATGGTCAAACAGTTTGCATCGCATTGAAATGAGAGAAAGTAATATGAGCCACGTTATTGGATGGTGATTTTTTTTTTATTGTTATGAATATGAATCATCAGGAAAAAAGTCCAAAGTGGAAACAAGGGTTGGTTGTTATGTTCAGAGAATAAAATCTGAGTGATATTGGAAGATTTTTCTTTTTTTGAATACAATTATAGGGCAAAAAAAAAGGGTTCCGCTAATCTATTTTTCTGGGGTCAAATGACAAAAGTAAACATAGAAATATTATTGCCAGGCTGAAAAAGTCAACATTTTAATTGTCAAGATAGATTTCTTTTAAATACAATTATAAGAACAAATGTTTAATCAAAAATATTAATCATCATCTTTATTTAAAAAAACAAGTACATTAGTGCAAGATTAATTATTAGGGAAATAAAATCATATAGTGCTAAAAAATAGTTATACATTTTCAACAACAAAAAGTAATATTATGGAAATAAATTTGTAATTTGCAAGATATACTATTTTTTTTCTTTACATAATTTATTTTAATGAGAATCAGTTTTTAACATTTAATTTTTTTTAAGTGTGAACATTTTCAGTTTCACTACAAACCATTTATCATTCCCCCCCCCCCAAAAAATTATTTTTAAAAGTTCAATTATGAGGGAAAAAAGTATGATAGTAATTTTTTAGTATTGCAAAAATATATATATTTTTAATAAGTTTTAATGTTGTGAGAAATAAAGTTGCATTTTGGGGATGGGTTAATGTAGAAATAAGTTGTTATATTTTATATTTGGGGGGGGGGGTGTAATGTTATAAGAATTTTAAAAAATAATACAAATTGGTTCTATTTATATACATTATTTATTTGTAATCTTATAGAAAGTATATTACATTGAAATGATAATAAATTGCTATAATATCAGAAATGTATTTCTTATTTGGTTTGAAGAAAAAAAACAATGCAATATTTTCACTTCGTCTGGCATCCACTTTAAATGAATGACCAAAGTAAAACCTTCATCATCAATACTCGATTGTGTTAAAGGACGACGACGTCGACTTCCTACTCACGCAGTGGGGCTGACACTCGGGATCCATAATGGTTACGCCTCGGGGACGCGGTGGTATTTCCGAGCCGTGGACGCAATCACTCGTCAACCCGTTGACTGACTGACTGACACGAAGGAAATTCTGTCGTCCATCATCAGGCCTCATTGGCTCGCAGCTGCATCACGAGAAATGACCTTATGGAGCAGAACAGTGAACAAACACAATCGAGGTATCGCCTAATTAACTCATTCATTGCCATTGACGGGTATAGACGTCAAATATCAAAATTTTTAGATCTGTTCTAAATGTACAATAAAAAATGTTTTAGGTTTTCATACTCTTGTTAACAAAAGTGGAAAAATGTGAAACGAATAGAAATAGTTTAAATGAATTTTTGACGTCTATAGCCGTCAATGACAGTTAAATGTTATTCACACCCTTTGGTTATGTCTACACTGACAATAGAAAAATTGCTGAATTTTTCTTTTCTTTTTTGGCGCAAAACGCAAGTTGCAAGAAAGTATTATTGACCAACTTGACCACAAGGTAGCGCGATTACATTATTCCGTTATTTGTGCAATTTCAGGACTTTTTTTGCGCGTGAACGTTACCCGCAGTTTTTTTCAGAACATGGTCATATTCGATATGTTGGTTTAATTACCCAAGAGCTCAATATTGGCCTGAAATCGCATCACTAGCTTAAATTTTTTTTAAGTTGCAGCCATTTTTTTTCAAAAGGTTTGGGGAAAAAAGTGTCATTTACCAACTTGGCCACTAGGTAGCGCAATTACACTGTACGTGGGCTTTTGTATTGTAAGGCTTGTTCTTAATTTAAATTAAGTTACATTATTTTGCTATTTCAGGATTTTCATGTTGCGATTTTTTGGTTTGTTCGCGGAACACAGGTCGCAGTTTTATTCAGAACATATTCTTTATGTTTATTAAACTACTTGAGAACTCAACATAGGGCAAAAATCGCATGGCTAGCTTCACTTTTTATTTTTTATCAAAAGAAAAGAAAGTGTCATTTACCAACTTGGGCACTAGGTTGAGCAACTACGCTGTAATTGGGCTTTCAAATTATTCAAAATGTTTCCATAAATTTCATATTTTTTCAAAAATTTATACTTCTGATCAGTCCACACGCATGGGTGTCATTTTTATGCGTTATTCACCAATCTAAACTGTTGAAAACAGCTTGCTCTCTTTGATGATGCAATGTTATTGGTTGGGTAAGCATGCCGTTTTTGGGGTCTCCTGAAAAGGACGATTTTGGAGGTACGATTTTGGCCCGACGCCAGCGAAATACAAAAATGTTAGATTTTTTTTCAAAATTATACTAGATTCTATCTTTTTAATGACATATTTTGTGTCCATTTTTTTTTAACAATGCCAAGTGGCTCAACGCTGTATCTTTAACTCATCCATTGCCATTGACTATAGACGTCAAAAATTCATTTAAACTATTTCTATTCGTTTCACATTTTTTTCTACTTTTGTTAACAAGAGTATGAAAGAAGATTTTTTTTATTGTACATTTAGAACAGATATAAAATTTGTGATTAATCGTGAGAATTACAGATAATTGTCTGACACCCCTAATTTTTAATAATCTTTTTTTATTAGGGCATCAGGCGATGGAATTTTTTTATTGTAATTAATCACACTTCACTAGTTAACTCACGATTAATAACAATTTTATATCTGTTCTAAATGTACAGTAAAAAAAAATTCTAATAAATAGTTAATTTTTTTGAATGAGGTAATCATCAAAATAAAAACTGAAGGACACAATTCATGTTTTGTTTAAAAAGAAATAAATCCATACATTAAAAAAAAAAAAAAAAGGTGGTGGGGGGAGAAACTGCAACGATCCAAACTTTTCGCCCTTGGGCAGTTTTCCGCCATCTGTGCAATTAAATGGTACATCCAGATGGAACCACAGTGACCATCATCAAGCCCTTTTTAAAGGATTAAAGGAGAAAAGGCAAGTTAGTAAAAGATGTTTTAATAATTAATAACAATGAGGCAAACATAGCTCAAATGAGGCAGAATGCAACATGTCGATGTCCTTTTAGGGCAAGTCAATAGGAGTCCATCACATTGACGACCCCCCCCCCACCCCTCTTACATCAGTCCACGAGGAGAAGGTGGGGGTCCGTTTGGGGGGCATTGCGTTCATAGCGCACGGCTGAGCTCCTGAACCGAGGCGGCGTTGGCGGGGGTCTGTCGGAAGGATCTGGCCAGATGCAGCGTGGCTTTGCCCACCGAGTGGCGCAGCTGCTTGATGAGCATCCACAGCAGGAGCATGATGAGCCCCAGCAGCCCCAGCAGCATCGCCAGGTACACGCTCACGTTCCAGCGCCAGTCCAGCTGCAGGGGCAGCGACGTGGACGCCAGCAGGAATTTGCGGGGGGCCGGCATACCCGCACACCCTCCAAAAAAAGAAGAGAAAAAAAAACAAAACTTCTCAAGGATGGCGTGCGGAGGACATTCAGACAGGTAGCAGAGCGCTAGGTGATGAAATTCCCGTCCGTCTCCATGATTGAAACAGACATTCCCTTTTTCTTCTCACGGCTGTGTCCCTCTTCTTGCGCTCCCGTCACACTCTGCCCGACAGGGAAGAAAAAGGAAGGAAGGGAAGGAGGAAGGAGGAAGGAGGAAGGAGGAGGGGGGACTGGCATGCTGGCTGTGCACACGTCACTGGGAGGGAAAAAAAAATCACAACAAAATATTTTAATATGCAAGTTGTACAACTTTGGGTTCATTAACATGCAGTTGAGCAAATATTTTGCTGTAAAATTCAGATTTGTAAGCCACTGTAATGACTGAAAGAACCCTGTAGATGGCAGTGTTTGTTTTACACTAAGAACAAAAGTAAAACAAAAAATTGCAATTCTATCCAAAACGTGGGTGATAATGACAACTTAGTCACGTGATACTTTTGCTTTTTAACCACCAATTACACAATACCTCAGCAAGGCCTAAAAAAAAAAAAAAGAAATTCTCAGGTTAAGGTAGAAAAGCAGGTTTGTTTTAGGTTATGTTTTCAAATGTACATTTCACCATCATTTCATCTCAACACTGATTTTTGATTGCTAGGCAACACAAGTGCAGACTTCCGTTAACCATTGCTAGCTCAATGTACAATAGAAAATGGTTCAAAAGGAAAAATCTGTTTAGAGCTGAGCAAAGTGCAAATAGGAACATGCCTTAGCTTAGCTGCCTTAAACACGTTAGCATTTCGGCTAAGGAGCTAAAAACCGTTTAGCATGAATTAATATATCTTAGGACTTACCATGAAGCCAAAAAGTGCACCTCTTGATTTTTGATGGACTCAGCAAACTGTTGCAACGATTGTCCAGCATTTTCCAGTCTTCATTTTGTCTGGTTTGGAATTTGAGGGATCCATACTGTAGTTTGGATTTTAAAAAAAATTGACACGGGAATGCTAATTTTTGAAGGCTGCTCAACTGAAAAATGTCAGTTTGAGCAACCCTGCATTTGTTAATTTGACTTATCCCAGTCAAATGACTGCAAAAACATTTTATCCAGAAGCACCTGAGTTTTAAATTTGTGATTCAGTGTACAGACTGCATTAGTTTTAAGGCTTTTACATGAGTGGCTGAATTAGAACTATTACACGAACTTTTCTGGTAAACCTCTGCTGCCCCCTGTGGTCAAACTGAATAAAATAATATGCAGGAAGTAGGCCAAGGGAGCTTTAAGTGAATTTTATTTACAAGAGCGTTACTTTACAGTGCTGCAAGATGACCCGACAAATCATGTCAGTCACTCAAATGTAATGACACAGACAACGCCATGACTGACAAACACGTTTAATGTGTAAAACTCACCTGCTTTAACAAGACTAGGTTGACTTAGAAAAACAACCCAGCAATTACAACTGCTTGGGCATAAAACCCTCAACCCTTTGGTGGCAGGGCAAACCAGCATGTATTTACACATGGATCTGATTTTAAAACACTATGAACATCAGGAATTTATCAAAACTGTACTTCAAGAACAGGCCACAAGAGTAAAAAATACAATATAAAAAAAACACAAGTGACAGGAAGTACAACTCTCAAAAAGGGTGTGGGGTTGGGGGAGTCAGTCAAACTGCGGAGTGGTTGGAGGTTCAATGGTGGAAACTTCATGATGCCTGGGGAGAAATTTCCATGAGTCACTTCAATTATTACAAACTTAAAAAAATCCCGTGTGACAATTCTTACTTTGAAGTCTTGTACTTCTCCCTAACTGACTGCTGAGCATGCTGCGGTGCGTTCAGGTACATCTGGTGAAGATCGTCCAAGCATGGCCTCAGGTCCTGCAGGGTGTAGCCCGTCCTCTCCACCAGCGACTTGGGCTGCACACGAGTCAAACAGATCTCACAACAAATTAACTTTTGAATTTAAAATCTGGAAAAACATACCCATGATGCAGCGGCGATTGTGTTGTTGGCCAGGATGTAGGCAGCGGCCGCGGTCTGGGAAGGAAGGTACTTCAGGAACGGGTCGGAATCCACCAGGCTGAGCTCGCCAAGGTACTGTTAACACATTGGTATGCTAAAATTTAAAACTAAAGCACCAATGTGAAAATTTGAACCCATTTAAAGCACCCTCTAATTTTGTGCAGTTCCCAACTTCTCGGTTTATAGTGATTGCCAAAACATCATAGCAGAGGTAATGTTAACTTTTTAGTATTTATTGAAAAAAAAAAAAAAAAAAAAACCAGTGAACAAAAGCCATTTTAGCACTTCATACAGCCTTTAACCAAACATAAAGAAATTAACTAGTGTACCTAAATTTTGTAGGAATGGAGTTCATTTTAGTTGTACGTATACAAATTCTAACGAACAGGTCACCCATAATTACCGCATAACTAAATTAAACAACCCTTGCCCAAAGTCGTCTGGCGGCTTCAGGGAAGCCTTTGTTTAAGAGGAATTGTAAATATCTAGTGATTCAGCCATCAAATTCTTTCATAATCTATTCTGCTAAAAAAAATAGATTTTGCATTAAACAAACCCAACACAATAAATGTGCATGTGGGGTTGCGGTTATCTCTTACCTGCCACACTGTAGTATCTGTGAGTGACCGCGTGTGCATGGAGTTGAGTTGCTGCTAGCTCAGGTTAGTCAGTCTGCGTCTTGAGCAGCTGATAGTCTCATTTATAAACACGCTACCACGAGTTTCTATATTTTCACTAAAGTGATCAAAAGTGCACCGGCATAGGTGCTAAACCAGTTTTACTGACGAGCAGAACCCTCTGGCATCTCCAACTTATTTCTACACTGAATAAATTGCGCATCTGCAATAAGTCTTCAAAAAAAAAAACAACCTGTTAAGCTTAAAAGCCAAATTTGACCTTCCGTCATCAAGCGACCCTCGTAATCATGTCAGCTGGCGTCCGGTGCTCACCATGGCGAGGCTCTCCACCTGCTTGCTGGCAGGCTGATGCAGGAAGTACTGCGTGAGGAACTGGTTGATGGTGGGCGCCGCCAGATCGAAGGAAAGCACCTTGAGCACCAGCTGCTCCATCCTCAGCACCTGCTTCTTGGTGTAGGTGTCGTCCGTGATGTAGACAAACTCCGACACCTCCGGGGGGTAGATCTCCTCGAATTTGCTACGCGCGTGTAAAAAAATGAATACATACAAATTTCACAAAAGCGGCGATAACCGCGAGGCGTGTCGAAAGGCAACTCACGAGGCCAGCAGCATGGCGGCGGTGCCAACCAGCTGCAACTTGCCGCGCAGCACCGACATGGACGACAGGAAGCGGTCGATGTAGTTGACGGCCAGGTAGAGCGTCTCGCTCTGGAGCTTGTACTCCTCGCCGACCTCCACCAGCCAGTCCACCAGGATGGCGCGCATGCTGCCGGTGATGTCGGGCTGCTTCTTCATGTAGCCCAAGCGGGGGCGACACTTCACCTGTGGGACGATTCAGCCATATTTAAACGAGGGCTCCCAAGCCTTTACGATATTAGCAACCCAACCATTACACGCAAATTTTCTTCTGGTGCGAGATCAGCTTTTAGTTCCTTACCATTATGTTGAAAGAATGCAATATTGTACACTTTAAATCTTTTGAGTTTAAAGTGGAAGTCAACCTTAAACGCTTCTTGACTGTTATGTGAACTCAATAGTCTCAACATGACATTCTGATTTCTACTTTTGGAATATGAATTATGAAGCAAATTCTGTCCATGTCAGGGGCCGGCCATTTTGCCACGTGCAGTCAACTGAAGATGACATCAATGATGCTCAGGTAACAACCAATCACAGGTCACCAGTTTTTTTTTTAAAGCCGCGCTGCAATTGGTTGTTACCAGAGCAACATTGATGTCATATTCAGTCTGTAAAATGGCTGCTGTGATGGATAAAAACTGCTCCATTTTGCTGCTTAACTCATATTCCACTAAGGCAATATCAACCAGAATACCATATTTAGACTACCGGGGCTGCATAGAACATATTGTCAAACAAGAAAGAAAAAGAAATAGTGCGTTTGTGTGGGGGGTTGAGTTCCCCTTTAAAGGGCACCAAGATGAAAGAGTATGTGGTAACTGTACTAAAAATTACAGTTTTGAATATTAAAGTATGCATGCAGCCTGACCAACAAATGGACCTTTGGACATACATATATAAAATATAATATAAATAAAATACAAATACAAACGATGGCTTTTTTTTGCGGCCCACAGCGCGTTCTCAAATTTGAATTTTTATTGTTGTTAATTTGGGAAGAGTTGCAACACTAACAAATTAAAAGTCAAACTAAAGTCTAGCTGCCTTGAGTCAACCTTCATGGATTACAACGGCCAGGGCGGCTGATTCTTTAAAAAAAAAGCTATGGTTTTTTTGTCGAACTAAAACAAATTAAAAACGGACTTGCTAATATGCTAACCGTTCGCAAAAAAAAACTTGACAACTAATCTTTCTGCTCTGTCAAGGTCTAATGAAT
Source organism: Leptonotus elevatus (assembly GCF_054856555.1). Classification (NCBI taxonomy): domain Eukaryota; kingdom Metazoa; phylum Chordata; class Actinopteri; order Syngnathiformes; family Syngnathidae; genus Leptonotus; species Leptonotus elevatus. Next base: position 22,251,791 of record NC_141247.1, read on the forward strand.
GATCCTTAAAAAAAGATGGTAATTTACTACTGATTTTTCATCAACATAATGAAAGAACTGCAGACTACGTTAAAATTGCTTCATACCCTTAAAGGATAAAGTCAACCAAATTGTTCTTAATATATTCGATGCAGACTAGATTAAATATGGTATTACGGTTGCTATTGTGTTAGTGGAATAAGAGTTAAGCAGCAAAATCTAGCAGTTTTTAATCTATCTCGGGTGGGGGGGGGGGGGTCATTTTGCCACTTTCTGTCAACTGAAGACTTCAATGTTGCTCAGGTCGCAGCTAACAACCAATCATAGCGCAGCTTGAGAAAATCGGTCAGCTGTGATTGGTCATCTCCGGTCAACAGCAAGTGGCCGCCCCCTGAGATGGATTAAAAACTGCTGGAATTTGCTTCGCAACTCATATTCCACAAATTAATATGAATCAAAATGTCATGTTTAGACTAGTGAGGTCTAATAACATTATTGGCAATATGTTTAAGGTCAACGGCCATTTAACAATAAGAAATTGCATGGAGTGGTTTCCCCCCCTTTTAATAAATTAAAGAATTCTAGGAGGCACTTGCGGCCTTCTATTTTTCTGTATGCAGCCCTCGGAGGACAAGCAGGAAGGAAGTCTGGCGGCTCACCTCTAATTCCCTCAAATACGCATGAATCTCTTCCGCATATTCAGGCACCTCCTTGACATCGATGGTCTTCCCCTCGCTCACAGACATGTCCATAGGAGAGTCTAGGAAGAAAAATTAGTCGGTTAATTAGAAGAAAAAAAAAATCCATAATTTTGAACACTTTCAGTCAAGTCACCAACCAAAACTGATGTCCATGGCGGGCACTGGGATGTCAAGTGTGGCCAGAGGCTGGCGCAGACGAGCGACGGCATGGTCGATCTTCAGCGGAGAGTCCTCCTCAGCGAGCTCCGCGACCTTTGCGGTGGGGGCACCTTGCTGCTTCTTGACACAGGCGGTGGATGGCTGTGGGTCCACGTGGACCTGGAAGGTGGGCAGCTTGGAGGAGACTTTGCAGGGTTCGTCATTTTTACACGATGGCTGCTGTGAGGATTCCTGGCAAACAGAATGTAGCACAAGTATGTTTAATTTGAGTTATATGTATAAGCATGTACATTTAAGAAAGGATCTTAAAACTTGTTTTTATTATCTAATTTCTGGAACTCAACCTAAATAGAGCCAGGTATTTGTAAAAAAATTTTTTTTTGTCATTTAACCATTTAAAGTGAACATTTTTAAATTGTGTTCAAAGCAACTAGAACTTCAAATTTGAGTCACATATGGTGTTTTATTTTAAAAGGCGTCTGATTGAAAATTCTCTTTGCACATTGACTCTGTAAATGTTCTTGTGTTGTGCTTCAATTTGGTTAGAAATTACCATTTATTGCATTTTTATTACATAAATTGTGCTCCATCTTCTAGAACAGATGACCCTTTAATAGAACCTCTGTCACGAAAGGTTGTGATTTTCTTGTTCAATAAAAGCGTTGATTTAATTAAGTTACAATATATACACTCACAATGTGATAGCTAAAGTACATCAGAGTAGGTTATTAAAAAGAGGGATAGTGTCAAAATTATAGTCTGCTTCTAACAACCATCAATTTCACAAAAAAAAAAAAAATTATTTGAGTAACATTGACTTGTTTTCTCAAGCACGTAAAATTTTATTTAAAAACGACAATGCAAAGCAAACGCAACTTATGGACGTTATAAAATGGCGGACTAAAAGGCCAAGTTTAATTAATTACTCTTGGGCAACAATTAAATGCATTATCAACACTTAAACTTTGTGCAAGAGTTAAACAGTAGATTTGAGTGTATTGGGGGTAACAATGAAATCGTGTCTCGTTTTTAATTTAACTTACTGCTACATACAGGGCATTTAGCTTAGCATGCAAGCTAACTAGCTTGTAAGGCTACAAGAAGCGGGCAGCGAGCCCAACTGACCTGCTTGTAAGCGCGCTGGCTCTGGCCTTTATTCCTCTGGTGGTTCTGCAGGGGGGCCAGCACGGTCCTGGTGGCCGCCGACTTGGGCGGCACGTTCTCCTGGTTCTCCAAGCCGGCCGCCCGGGGCTTCAGCGAGCCTCGCAGTCTTGCCTGCATGTTTTCTTGGTCGTGGAGGTCGCTTGTTGTTTGGCTACCGTTTGCGCCAGACATGCTTCGATTTGGACTCTACTGCACGCCTCAAAACTAGCAATGAAGTGCAACCGTTGCTTTTTCTTTTTTTGCAAAGATATCAAAGACAATCGGAGGCTAATGTTAGCTGTGGCCGTGTGGGAGATAACGGCGCCGTTGCAACCGAAAACCAAATGAACACTTGAAAGAGCAACGGTACTTTGCGAGAACGAGCAAAGTTTTTGAACAGTCGCAATACTTTTAGGGTGCCATAACTTCAATTTCCACCAACCTGCAAAGGTGACTCGCCGCCCCGGTGCTGCTTTTAGTTTCCACACACTGACTGACTCGCTTGAATTTGCAGTTGCTTTTCTCTCGTTTAAGCAGCCCGCGAGGATTGAAACGGACCAATCGCCAGCCACGCCGGTGGTTACATCACACGTCGACGGCACACAAGAGGGGACAAGCAACTGTGATTGCAAATTCAAAACCGGCTTGCAGTTGGAAAGCGAAGCGAGCGCTTTTTCACGAAAAGCAGTTTGACTCACCTGTTAAGGTTATTGTGTGTTTTAGTTTTATCCCGAAATTTTAAGGAATATCCGAACATTTGTAAGTAGTGTGAACATACATTGATTGTAATAAATATAACAAATAATAATAAAAATAACAAATATTTAATTTAGTAGTTATTTTAACACTTGCCCTATGGTGTTTTTTTTGTCTACTGTGACACACACTTGAAAATGTATTTTATAATGTGGAGAGGTTGGAATATATATATATATATATTTTTTTTAAACATAATCAGTTAATTTCTATATTGAAAGCTAAATGCTAGCATATTACAAGTTGCTGATAAAAAGGAAAAAAATAAGTTGTGTAGTGGCTGCAATGCATAGACAACAAATTGTGTCTTATTCATATTTTAAAATGTAGACAAAAAAACATTTACAATCATCAATATAGTGGTTTATTCATCACCACACTAGTATGAAAATATTATACTGTATTACAACATACTTGGGCATGACATGATCTACAGTGAAAGCAGTAGACATCTATAAAAAGGAAACAAAATTATAGACAAAAATATCTCACATGGACGGCATGATTAAGCCTCATTGAAAAAGTCTAATAATGAATTTAAATCGTAACTATCCAGGATCTCCAAGAGCGACGACACTTTGGCTTTCACATTCTGTCCTTTGAACTTGAACTTATCGATGAAGAGGTCTGTGATCATGCCTGCGGAGAGGAAGGGAAAACAGTCAGTGTACAATAATGAAAAATAACAATCTAGTCAAATATGAATGACGAAGTATCACCGTAAAGCCTCTCCAGGTGCGCCGGCTGCCTCTTGTACTCCTCCAGCAGACTGGCCGACTCGTCCAGGATGCTGCGATACTCCGAGATCAGGAAGTCGGCGTTGCCCTCGTGAAGCTGCAGCTCCTAAACCATCAAACGGGTAATATAATGACAAGAAAATGTATTTAGGTTCAAATTTAGCATTACTCAAATGTGTCTCAGATTCACTAATTTGTAGGAGTAGGAGTTCGGAGTACGAGCCCTTTAATTCCACCAAACCAAAATGGCCGACCTTTAATTCAACTATATCAAAATGGCCGACTTCCTATTCAATTTCGAGCATGTATCTTTGAGACTTTTTCGCTGAAACTTTCCTAGCTTCTCCATGGGGCGCTACTGAGTGAGTTTTGGAGAGTCACGTTTAGCAGCCATAAATGTTCCCGCTTGCGGAAAAAAATGTTTTTAGTTCCAACAATAGACAAAAACATGATAATCAGAACATACCTTCAGTGCATCAATGAGCTGAACTTTTCTCGCCAGCACCAGCTGGTATTCCAGTTTAGGGTGGATCATCTTGAGCGTGTGGCTCACCGAGTCGTCGTTGATATCTGCGGAGGAACACGAGCAATATTCAACTGTAATGAGCATAAAGTCCACACCAGGAGAATAATCATCCACCCGCAGCCCACCGTAGGAAATATTCAGGTTGATTTTGCGTTTGGTGGCCTCTTTGGATAGGACGTCGCTCAGGATGGAGATGGTGGAGATGTTGTCCGTCTTGAAGTGGCCCTCCCCTTTGCTAAAATAAAGATGCAATGCTACAAATCTTTATGTTGCTTTACATGCGAGGTCACAAACAGCCCACGATAGCGTTAACATTTCTTTTAGTGCTGTTTTCCAATACAGAGGCTGACCTGTAGGTGGCGTGCAACTGCGTGCCCAAAAAGGTGTTGAGGAAGTAGAAGGTGACGCTCTCTCCCGCCGGCGTCTTCTCCGGCACCTCCGGCAGGCAGAAGACCACCCAGGAGTGGATCTCTGCAAAACTGAACTGTCCCACCAGACTCAGCCTGTTCATGGGCCTGGATCCACAACACAGAACGAATAGTATCATCAAGTTAGCTCATTTTGTTTTATTCAAAAAAAAATAAAAAGGTGTAGGGCAGAAACTGCAAAGTCACCTGTCCTGGTCGATGCTGTGTGTGCGCTGGTGAAGAGAAAGAGGTTTGATGTGATACTGACGAACCTGACACGTCTTGGGCTGCAGCCGGTGGGTGACGTAAGCCTGCAAGGTGCCGTATTGCCCTTCGATTGACCTCACCTACAACACAAACACATGTACATAGCATGTCAACATGTATGTGCACGTGATAACCGGCATGCTACTTACCTTGAGCTCCAATCTGGTGGTGTTGGCTTGACACCTGTAAGTGGCTAGCAGGAAGTTGCCGTTTGGCTGCTGGGGGGAGAGAGAGTATTTCAAAATGGCAGTCGAGGAGGAAGCTGTTTTGTTTTGAGGACTTTTGAGGTCTTGGCTCACCTCAGAGTCGCACTCGCTGAAGCTGACCACCGCCGAGTTGTTGTCCACGTCCAGAAGGTCGATAGGGACGTCGCTCTACGAGACAGGGACAAGTTGGACTACAAGATATTTTGAATGGGATTGTTTTTCCCACTGCATAATTGTGCTTTATTTTTTATTTACCTGTGATCAAGTTCATTGTTTTTTTGTTTTTTTTTTTATGTTTTTTTTAATACATAAATGGAGAAAAGATCAGAATAAATAAATAAAAAGTACATTTTCAAGGAAAAATACTAGAATAGATTTCTTTTTTATCCATATCACAGTATTTTTTTATACTTATATAAACGCAGCCATCCGCTGTCACGCTAAAGGATAATCTATGGTGAAAATTAATAGTGCGATTTATCTGCGTTAATTCATGTTTAATGCGATCATTTTTTGTGATTAATTAATTAACAAAAAAAAATTAACAGTACTGCATTGACTTTGTGCAGTTCTTTCTGGTATGCACACAACGGCCACCGGGGGCAGTATAATACAGACATAAAATGACAGACACAAGTGAGTCAGTAACTCATTGTGTAATTTTCTGTTTTTCTGTGTCAGATTTACAGAAAACTAAGTGGCAATTGATGCCACCATCTCACGTAAGTAAAAGACTGAAAAATCGTAGATGGAAACAGTAGTATCTTGAGGTGACTAGTAAGTCGAAGTACCACAGTACTTGTGTTCTAGAAAAGCCCAACATGTTGTACGACGGCAGCACATACCTGGAGCAGCAAGTTGTCGATGGCCGTCTGCACCTCCAGCGTGAGGCTGTAGCTGGCGTCGTCCTGGCACAGCGTGAACTTGTCGTTGATATTGAAGGCGGGCACCACCGAAACGGCCGTCTTGGACAGCGACGTCTCCTGGTACTGATCGCGGCCCAGCTGAACTTTGACCTGGAGCTGCTCCAGCTCTGCCCTGCGGCAAAACAACAGCTCGCGTTTCCGCGTCTGGCTCGGAAGTCGTCACAACGGCGCCGGTTACCTGAGAGCTTCCACTTTGGATTGAACCTCTTTACTCATCCTGACCTCGTCTCCAGCACCCACTTCAGCCTTTTGAGGCTCTGTTGTCAAACCCGTCACCCAACCTGGAAACACACAAGAAGGTATTGATTAGTCTGCTACGATAGAATCCAATTGAAATGTCACCTGTATAGGTGGCGGTCAAGATCTCGTCGTAGGACTCCTTCCCCACGCAGCCTCCCTGGATGGAGGTCACGCTTTCTGACAAGGCCTGTGCCAAGCGAAGCAATCAAATCACAAGCCGTCACTTGTCGACGTTGACTCATCAAGTCGAGAATTTAAAGACCCCCTCACGTGCTCAAAGCGCAGGGTGGGCTCGTTGGCGCTGTCGAAACCGTAAACAGCCACCGTCCCGTCGTCGCGGCCCACCAGGACGTCGCTCACGCCGTCGCCGGTGATGTCGTAGGCGTCGAGGCAGAGAATTCCTGGACATAGCGCAGTATCGCAGGCCACTTTATTAGGTACAGCCGCACATGAGTTCCATGACAGCAAGCGCACAGTACAGCACCTCCTTTCCTTTTGTCGTTCTCAATCTCCCATTTGGTCGCTGCGGATTCTTCGCCGATCTGAATCAGGCCGATTTTACCGTCCGTTGTCCCAAACAGGATGTCCTCTCCTGACAGTGTGAGACAAAATTCCCACAATTCACTTGGGCGCCATATGAAATACAATGCTGTTTCAAATGTTATATAATGTTTGTGTATCACATTCAGATTTGATCATTTGTTTTTAAAAACAATACTTCAGCTCAAAGATTAACTTCACAAGAGTGCTTTTTTTTTTGTCTGTAATGTCACCACAGAAAGCTTTCAGTGATATTTGATAAATAGAAAGTGAACAGATTATTTGCATTTTAAATAAAATATTAAAGTTGAAAATAAAATAAGCACAATTGCTTCGAAAACTTGCCTCCATCTTTGTTGTAACGCTCTAGCACAGACGGCGGTCCGGGCACCTCCACCCCGTAGGCCAACTCAGATCCCTGATAAATTGAAATGAACATGGAGAAAACTTTATTGACATCATTTGTATTGAACAATGAGGACTATCAAGGAGCATTGTCTACCTGCAGCACCCTGAGAACGCGATCTTGACACGCCAGCACAGGGACGGGGCGAGCCAGGTTCTCCGAGGACAAACAGACAATGTCGTTGATCTTGTCCCCCGACAGGAAGTAGTCCTGGTCCTTGCAGTCGCAGTAGTGGTTGTAGATGTAGCTGGCGCACACAAAGAGGTCGGCGCCGGACACGTGCCTGTGCGAAAGTGGACCAGGTTTTTCTCAGTATGTAAAAATACATCCATTTTCTATAACTTGTTGAATGAGGGTGATGAGGATCAACAAAATCAAACGTTTCCCACGAGTTGTAGGGTCCCCTAGAACCTTCATAGAGTTTCTCCCTACATGGCATTGATGCTCTCAGTGAGATTGGCTTCAAAGGTGAGGAACTGTTTGCCCTTCTTGGTAAATCCTCGCACTTGAGATCCAGAGCAGACAAAGATCTTCTCCTGCGGAGTTCCAGCTGCACCGCCCAGGTCCATTCGGGATATTTTCTGCCCAGGGAGTGTTCTGAAGACAGGCTGCGATACATGGGCTTACGTTAGCAACAAAATATGGACAATATACAGCATTGACTGAATTGCTGGGGTGGGGGTTACTCACTACTGCTTCGCCCTTCTTCATCCCAAAACATGTCAAGACGCCATCATGGTCCGCAACAGCCACCTGCAACAACAATGGCATGCAATCACATCATTTGAATGCTTATTGCACTGAAAAATTGTATACACGAAACCATTCGTTTGTATTAGTATTAATTGAATTTGAGTTGATTTGAAAATGAAAAAGAATAAAAACAAAGCAAAACAATAACAGTAATAAACATACAACAACAAAATAAAATAGCTACAAAACAAGCAAAATTCAACAAGGCGCACCTAACAACGATTTTCCATGTTCAAAAGGGAGTTGGAAGAAGTCACAAGGCTTATTAAATCCCCTCCCTTTTCCATATTTTCTTAGTTTACATCAATGGTAAATCAATAAAAAATATATTGCTGAGGATAACAAAAGTTACTAATAATGAACCACTCCATAATAATAATATAAAATAAGTAGCCAGATAGCTCATCATTATAAATCAACAGAAAATATAGTAAAGTACAATCTGGATCCAAAAAGCCAACAATAATAAAACCATAGTCAACATCAATATGTAGTCAACACATCAGCAACACTCATAATCATTTAGTGGTTGTCTACCCCCTCCCATTCCCGCTCTGTATCTTGTAAATACATAACTTATATGTTTAGTTTTAAATTGATTTATATTTGTACATTGTTTTAAGTTCTCAAATAGACTGCTCAATAATTTCACCCCATAGAATGATATACAGAACCTTCTCCCGTTTGCGCGAATAATGTTAATTTTTAGATTGTATTTCCCTCATAATTCATAACCCCCATCTTTCTCTTTTAACATTTTTTTAATATTTTGTGGTAACATATATATTTTTTTAACTTTATACATAACCTGTGTTGTCACTATATCAACAAATTTGAAGAATTTTGACTGTAAAAATAGTGAGTGTGTATGATCCAGATACCCAACCTTATGTATGATTCTTATTGCCCTTTTTAGTAATTGATGATACCTTCTGGGTGGCTCTTTTTCCAAATGTTGGCAGCAGCCTCATTGTTTTTTGTGATGTTACACCAACCTGTCAATGACAGGAAAATCATGTAATGCAACAAGTATGACAGTATAATACTCAAACATTCTTAAATATCAACATAATGCGAACAGCCTAAACAGGGAGAGGACTTACCTGAATATAGTCAACTCGATTTAGATTTATCTCCATCTTTATTTGTGGCAAGTCCTGATTTCGGAGGAAAATAACGATACAAGCCGCTAATCTAGATGTTTACCCGGCCACAGAAACTGCAACCAGTCGGTCCATTCGTCAGTCACTAGTCACCGCTAACATTTCAGGCAAATCATTATAAGAGAGGAGATAGAACAGACGAGGATTATCCACTCAAGAAGATTAGCTCGACGTGCTAACATTAGCTAGTAAGCTAGTTAGCATTCTTTGACGTGCTTACACTAGTGGGCGTGTTAAGTACTTTAACGACAACGAGTCGTGTTTAAAGTAAAAACACACGTGAAAGTAAGTGGTGAATGGAAAAGCAAACAGGTTTCAGGTCAAAACAGAGACGAATTCAGGGCGAGAACGAAACATTATGCTTAAAACAGCTTCCATGGCAACGTTGTATCCGCAATAACTTGCGCGATCATTGGACGCCGTTTGAGCATTGCATATTCAAGCCGTCTCCTGATTGGATAGTTTGCTTCCAGTCCGGAAAGGAGGCGTTGCCACAGCAGGATTGTCGTGGAATGAGTAGTAACCAGAGAATCAGTACAAAATAACGGTTATTACTAGCCTTAATATTTTATTTCGTAATCTTTAAGAGCTCATCTCGCCATAAAAACGTGGTTCATCTGAAGGCAAATGTAGACAATAAACATGAACAAAATAAATTGGGGCACATGTAATATCTCGTATTAGTACATAATTATTAATGCACACAAAAAGAAAGAGGAACTGAATTACGCATTGAATAGCAGTGTAGCTTCCGCTTAATGGATGACATGCATCATGTAGTTCATTTTCAAAAGGAATCCAACAGCATACTGTCCAATTATTCATGCTTATTCTCTAAAATACAGCAGATGTGACATTCGTACAACAAAAAGGAGTGAAGTCAGGCTTTTAAAGAACATATACAAAAAGAAACAAAATATAAACTGCATACAAATCATCACCACTGCCTCCTTCCCCTTCTGACAATGTTTTCATTTGTAATCATACACTAAGATAATTTTGCTACTAATCTCATAACATTAGTGAATAAATTAGGTCATAGGCTGACATTAAGATGTCCGAAGTGCTCTGGTGTAACAAAAGAGCGGCAGGTCCACCGTTCTGAGGAGGTCACATTAAGACAGGAAAAGGACCACAAAAAAAACTTCAGTGCATTACTGGCTGGTCTTGAAATGGAGCACGCTGTCAAGTTGTCATTGCGTCGATAAAAACAAAATGTCCTCCACTGATGCCGCCATTGTGTCCTCATCCAAAATGGAAGTCACGTCCTCAGTGGCGGCCAAACGCAAGCACAAAAAAAAAAGAAAAAAAAAAGGGAATAGGATGGTGGGATGGCACTGCCTTCAGACGCCGGTGGGGGCCAAGCGGCTGACGAAGGCGATGCTGCTGAGACACATCCTCCGGAAGAAGGTGGGGCACGCTGGCTTCATGATGAAGTGCTCCAGCAGGATTCGCAGCTCGGTAAACAGAGTGCTGACAAAAAAAACAAAATAGGCAACCCTCAATAGAAGCAAGCAATACGACAATGATGTGTGCTTACCGGCAGTACGGGTTTCTTCTGGACGTGTAGCGCAGGCTGAGGAACCGATAGTAGATGAAAGGCAGAAGCAAGCTTCCCTGGCCACTGGCGAGAAAATAGGAAGAAAAGAAAATATGATCGCACAAATTCACAACATTTTACAGAAGACGTTGAACTGCCATTGAGAGCTTTAGAGGTCATAGATCCATTTTTGTCTCACATGCATGCCCACCCATCAAGACTGTCAGAAGTCAATATTGTTGTTTGCCCTTTCTGAAAGTAGCCTCAAGATGGCGCCACAGCCCAAGCAAGTAAGGAGAAGTGACAAGAGTTTACCGGCAATGGTGGACGCAGTTGTTTTGGTTAGCATGTGCTAATATATGCATTTTTAAATAATGAGGTATGTTAGGTTTTCACGTGCACTACCTGAAGAGCATGAAGATGGTGGCGGGCATCAAGAAGATCTCATTACAGGCGATGAACTTGAGGATGTTCTGCTGATTGGCCGACATCTTGTCCAGGAGGTTTCTGATGAACATCAGGCTGCCGGGGCCCACCGCCTGTCCGGATGACAAAAACCCTTGGAACACTTGGGGGGGGGATTGTTTTTGCTATTCAGTCACTATCCCATGTGGATAGTGAATTTATTTGTATACAAGCCAGCAGCTTCTAATAGATTTTTTGTTTGTTTCAGCAACATGATAGATAATTGAAACTCAATTTCTACTATGCAAATCCATTTGCTCCCTTCTGCAACAACACTCCCCCGCTACCCTTACAAGAAAACAAGAAAAATCGCAGCCAGTGGCAGCGGTTGTGCCAGCCATACTCACATCGAGGACCTTTTTGGTGTAGGTGGTCGCGTGGAGAAGTGAGAAGAGGAAGACTGGGAAGATGCTCACTAGAGACAATGGATTAAGGAAAACAAAACACAAAAGGGGGGAAAAAAACAACATTTGAACTAGCTGGCTAGCCAGTAATAGCAGTAAATGTGAATATGAGCACGTAATCAAAACGGAGTCCAAATGATGATGCTCATCAAAATCCTATTAAAAATGACCAGGTCTTCGTTTCTTGGGTTTAAAAAAAAAAAAAGTTTCTCTCAAATGTGGTTATACATTTATGTGGTTCTCCATTATCAAGCCTCTGCCTTGAGCAATATTTAACCCACTACAGCTCATAGTGCAGGCAAGCACACTGAAGTCAAGGATACTAGTGATGGGGTAGGAGTTGACCAGGATGAGCGAGTAGAGCAGATAGTGGCAGCTGTCCTCCTGGAGTGCCTGCACCATGAACGCCCGACTCAGCTGGAACCTGGGAAGCCTCTGGTGCAGGCGCAGAGCGCTGGTGAGCGCGTTGGCCAGCAGCGCCCGCTGGTAGAAGTTGGACGCCGCGTTGGGCCTGAAACAAAAGGTTGCGCACAATGAGAGGTTTGGTTATGCCAATGGATGACCGTTTTAGTGCATTACTCACCCCAAGATTGGTAGTATGAACATGATGGAGCAGTAGACGGTGAAGAGGCGGGACAGCCACATGGCCGTTTCCAGCTTGTTGCTCATTAAAAATTGCTACAAAAGGAGAAAAAAAATACATTAAAATTAAATGAACGCTACATTAACCTTAAGTGGAAAAAAATAATACCTGCACCTCACATTGACACCATTGCGTTTATTAATGCAAAATCAAATGTTACCCAATTAATTGATCGGATAATAGGAAAAAAAAAAACTGTAAGCTTCCATTTTGCCTGCAATTTATTTGTGAATTCTGCCACGTGTTTGTTTAGTGCAGGAATCATTATGGACTGAAAAGTTACAAAGAAAATAAATGTATTTCCAATGTTGGCTGTTTCAACAGAAAAGCATGAAACAAACATTGGTATGGTGTTGAGTGACTGGCTTACCACAGGCCCCAGTCTTTGGGGGGTTTGCTGGCTGTTGTCTGCCATTTTCAGTGCTTGTTTGTGTCACTCTGTTTGGGAAAGAAGGAAAATGGAGGGTTGTGTGAAATTGATGAAAAACCGCTGTCATTTGAGTGATACAAAAAAAAAAAAAGATACAAGAAGAAAAAGGAAGGAAAGGATGGTGAGAAAAAAAGGGTTGAGTGGGAAGAAGACAGTAGTGGGTAAGACAGAGCCAACGAATAAAGGAAAAAGGAAGGAAAAAAGGAAGATGAATAAAGGAAGCCAGAGAATGAAGGAAAGGCAGAAAGGAGGAGGAAAAGAAAAATAAGGACGTGAGAGGGTAAAGATAGAAGAAAGAAAAGTATGACAGGAGATAGAAAGGCAGGAAGGATGAAAGGAAAAGGGAAGCAATGAAAGAAGGGTAAGGGAGGAAGAAGGGAAAGCTAAGGAAAAAGTATATGTAAAAAAATATATATATATTTCTTTGAAATGTATACCAACGTTTGGCTCACTATAATAAAATATGCGCAAAAATCACATGAGCCATTTGGGTAATGACGAGGCAGTTGATCTCCAACGGCATACATATTCTATATCCATCCTGTTAGTACACAAAACATTACATTTGATGGTACAAAGTTGGTATACATTTTGATAATGCGATTATTCTTAAAAGTCAGAACTCAACGGATCCCGTTACTGGCTGCAGTCTTTATTGCAGCACAATAGCTTAGCATACCTGCCAATGAAAGAAGCTAGTAAGCTACTGTATTTTCAAATGAGCCTTATAATTAATAGAGGGGGAAATTCCCCCAAATGACACGGCCGCAGCAACCTCTTCAAGGCCACCGTGTGAGCGTTGATATTCGGCTTACGAGTGTTTGCTTTTCGACGTCTCATCAAAGGCAGCTAGTGGCAGGTGAATCGAGAACGTTCTCTTTCGGCTAGCATGGGGGCTAAGCTAACGGCGTCATCCCCACCCGGTTGGAGACAACTAAGCTGGCACATATCCGCTTAAAAAGGGGAGCTTCTGTTTGGCTGTCAGTATATAACGTTTTAATACAAGACACAACTTGCCGGTGTTGTAGCGTGGAACAACTCTGCTAAGATGTGCCGTTTGTCTGTCAACCTCCACAGCCTGCACACACGAGATCGTAGTGAATGATCAGCTGACCTTCTTGGTTGGACAACTGTATTCGCGCAAGCTATCGCGATGATAGAAAAAAGAGCACTTCCGGGAGAGTACTTCTCGTCGGCTCTAGGAGGCGTGGATGAGAGGTACTACACTACAGCGTTTATTAGTTGATAATAGTAAATTACGTTTGTTAAATTAAATAAATAAATAATCCACTGCAGCAAAGATGAGAAAATATATAAATAAATCACGTAGATTTTTTTTTACACCTGATATCTTACATGTATCACTTTATTATTGCCATAAAGATGTTGTATTTTCGAATTTTAATTTACTGTTTTATTAGCCACATATGTATACCTCCCTGCCCTCTCTGTTCAATTGTGATTGGAGAGTGTGTGATATTTCTATAATGTTTGAAAAATTCAGGTGATTTAATAGTCCACTTTCTGCGCATTTTGTTTATGTATTCATTTATTCACCACATTGATGTCGCGAGGGCAACAAAGCAGACGCGATATATCGACAATGCCCATGTCAAAAAAGATCTGCTATTAGGATGGATGGATAATTAAACAAATTAATTAATTAATAATGTTTAATGTGCGGTTTACAATGTATCTATTTTGTTTTACTTTAATCAAATACTTTTGAACCAAACAAGGACAAAAAAATATATAAAATAATAAGCCAGCGCCCTGACCTCACAAGGGCGATAAAGCTGCGCGTACTTTTACGCAGTTACATTGAAGGCGGATTTGCGCATGCGCATTCGACTGCACTTGCCTGCGAACCACTTCACGCTTCTTTAAAAAAAAAAAAAAAAGATGAAAAAAGATCACTAACGTCGATTACTCTGTTTAAACGTGTTCACGTGAGTTTGCGGGTAGAATGGTTTAGTTTGTGTCATTTGATGTCATTTGAGCAGGTCGACACCAGAAGGCGCTCTCTGACAGAAAACCGAGCCCCAGCGAGCGTGTCGCGCAAACTATTTGGCTTTAAGTGCACTTTTTCTGTTCCAACATGTTTTTAAACGTTACACTTGACTCTTTGCCGCAACTGTGTGTGTTGCTTTCACTGCCAACAATGCTGTCTTTCTCTCACAGACGCCATTTGAAAATATAGCCAGCGTGTGTAAGCACTGTAGAATCTAATTATTTCTTTGCAAAACCTAATTAGGCATTAAAAAAGGTTAACGCCACCGCCTGAAACGTTTTTGTTTAATAATCCCATTACTGGCGGCTCATCATGTATAAAATGGTGCGCAGAGGACACAAAGTTTGCACTTGCTGAAGGGAATGATGTGGGGGGAAAGTGGCTTTATTTTCGTGCAATAGCTGCTAGCTGCTAGCCATGTGACACTGCAGAGGACCAGCACGCACACGCGCGTGTTGCGTTTATAGGTAAGAACTGCAGCCATGCAATGCATGCGTTTTCCCTTTTAAAACGTATTCCGTGTGTGTTTTAAGCATGTCAAAAATAATGAATGGTCACTCGTTTTAATTAATCACCAGGGACATCAACCGTGACAGACAACATGTGGTGTTAAAAGGGGAGCTCTATGGATTTATCAATTTCAACATGCCGTAGCCTACAGTGTTTGGTTTGTAGCCAAGGAACACTATTTAAAAAGAAAAGAAAAAAAAAGTTGATTTTACCTGAATGCTTGATTGCTACGCTTTAAAATTGTTATTTAAATTAAATATTTATTGATTATCTTGTGTGACACTATGTAATTTAGGGAGTGTAAAGGAATGAGCAGGAACTTTTTTTTATTTTACCAATGCTAGCATAATTAATACTGATAATAATAAGACTATAGTTTTTTTTTCAATAAGACAACTTTGCAAGCGTAAGCAGAATATCAAACAAGAACATATTGATTATTTTACGAAATTCAAACAAATGTTGGCTCCATTCATATCGATAATATAATTGTCGTTTTTTCTGTAACATTACTAACATTTAAAAGTCTTTAAATAAAAATATTTTCTTTTAAATCCTTTATAAACAAATATTATTTCTTATTACAATGTATGAAGTTTTCTACAAAAGTTAAAAAGAAAAAGTCAATATTAGCATTGTTATATTTGTAAATAAAAAAGAAACAGCATTTTCAAAACGTGTGAAGAAAACAAATATTTAAAAAGTATAAATGTATCATCATTTGTGTGTGTTTGTTACGAATGAAAAAAATCATAGAGAATCTTAACTTAAAAAAACCCCCGTGTAATTTAAAACATTAATGCAATTGCTTCGAGAATTACTTAGGCCTATAAATTGTATCAAGCGTATTTATATTTGTGTATTGCGTATTTTATATTTTATTTATGAAACTAATTACTAACGAATCAGGTAAAAAGACTTTCACTCTGAGTCGTAGTAGTACGTATAGTAGGAGGAGGCTAGTAATATTACTACTAAATATATATATATTATTAATAATAATAATAATAAATGTATTTTCAAATGGATAATAATAACAATAAATTTATTTAGGCCTATCCACGTTTTCGGCTGACATTGCACCCCACACACTAGTTGTTTTGTCATAATGAAAATCCCTCCATCAGCTGTGTGATAAAAGAAAGAAAGAAAAGCAGAAATCAAAGTGTGTGACACTGAGTAAAGCGTTTGGAGAGAAAAGATGTAAAGAAGTGTTTTTTTTTTCATCCGCTCTTTCGCTTTGTGGCCTCATTGAAGTCAAAGCAAATCGAATTCATGCACGGACAAGCGAGTGAAAAAAGGGGACACGCTGAATGTTCCCCATGTAAGAGGATCACGACGCAATGAATGTAATTATCAACACTCTTTTTGCATCTTTGTTAGCTTAGGGTCCGAAGTCTTTTTTGTTGTTGCCCTAAAACAGCGCGCTTTGAGGAAGAAATGGTTGAGTTAACAAAAGATTTAGAATTAAGAGGAGATTCAGTGGTTTTGATATTTTTCAATTTTTTTCCACTCAAGAAGATTAAAAATTCCTTATTTTTTCTCAATTTTCATCTGATTTAAACAACCTAATCTCAATAGAATTTTTTTCTGTAAAAATGATCGAATTTGTGGAATTAGGGGGGGGGGGGGGGTTATTGAAATAGAAACGAGATATAGGTACACCCAGACAATTCTTCCGTTTTGTTGTTGTTGTTGTTTTTATATACGTGACAGCAGTCCTCCATTTTAGGGAAATAGCCTACTTTCACCTTGAATGGGACTTAATCGCTTTCATTTTTTACAATATTTTAAATAACCCATCTCATATAAATCTTTGTTCTCCTTGTAAAAATGATTCATTTGTGGTTTTTGGTCGAAAAAGATGATTTCCTAAAACCTCACTTTTTTTTTTTAAATATTCCCTCAATCTTAGGAAAACAGCTGACTATACCTTCACATTTACAACCTGGTCTTAATTGGTCGACATTTTTATTGATTTAAAACAATCCAAACCTCGCAGAGGTTTTCTTGGTTGGGGAAAAACAGCCAGGATATCGACGGGGAAAACACTTGCAGGCCCACATCATTAGGTACAGCTATCTCTAATGCAAGACATTTATTTATTCATTTATTTATTTATAAAACGCTCGTTGAAGAAACATCTGTTGATTATTGTGCACTTTTTTATATATTGGAAACGTCCAATGTCACTATTATAGAGACCTTAGCCTATACTTCTCACATTTCAATATGATACGTTGTAGAAAAATCACATTTGAGTAACTTACACGTGCCAAACAAACAAACAAAAATTCTGCATATATAGGCTGTATAGGCAAAAAGGCTGTTAAAACAAACAAACAAACAAACAAACAAACAAACAAACAAACAAACAAACAAACAAACAAGCGTAACGACGTATAGCTAACCTCAATATGTCGTCACTATTGACATCGAAAGGAGAAAAAAAGCTGACATTTCTCAATTGTGTTTTGAATTAGGGGGCACGTACACATGACAGTGATGGCATGAGGAGGATTGTCAGCACAAACGGGGAGGCGTCCGTCCATTAGTCACGTCCATTCATGCGCTCCTCCTTGCGTCAAACGTTCTGAGAGGGATCGGGATCAAGCAACTTCAGAGCACGAAACAGGGACCCTCACAGTGCCCCCCCCCCCAAAAAAAAACGTGATCCTTGTTTTTGATTGAATCTTGATAGGATAGTTCAAAAAAAGTCACAAATACATTAATTCATAAATGTGAATAATCTTGGATCCCTCCCATAAACAAAACAACAAAAAATACGCAGCATAGCCTACATCTCAACACTTTAATTATTATTATTTTTTAATGTACAGGGGAGTATGTGAAGAGAGGCCAGAATTTGAGTTATATGCTCCCTCTTACAAGCTTCAGTTAAGCAGGTAAGCAACAGCATTTTGGACCAACTTGAGACGCTTGAAGCTAACTGCGCTAACTCCGCTCGCTAACTCGGAAATAAAGAGCATCACAGTAAACCAGCCAAGATGTAACAAAGGCATGGATTCGCTGTTTCTAAGTGGAGGGACTCTTTGATTTTCCTCCAGACAGGACATAGGTCTGACTGTCATATGCATAGCGGTGAAATGAACTATATGCTTTCTTAAGATGGAACCCATTGGCAATAAATACAATGAAAACAACAGGGCCCCCAAAATTGAACCCTGAGGAACACCACATGATAATTGGGCAGAGTGGGACTCAGAGTAAACATGATTTTTTTGGGACAAAAAGTCTATGAAGTAACGTAATTTACAAAGTATAGTGGGTTGGGAGATCCTGGGGGTGGGGGGGGGGTGCTTGCCTTGTCGGGCTGAGGTCGACGTCTCCCCTCTTTGGTGGAAGGTTCTCATGCATGCCAGATCTACCACACCAGCATCTACTGAAACTCAAAAATAATTTGCTTCTCCAATTGGTCGCTGAATCAGTAGAGGTTGGCGTTTGTGGATCTCACTCTGCTGCATCTATCCTTCCTTTAGTCCTTCCTCTGGTCTCTTGATGTCTTCCTAATCCTGTTGGAATTCGGATGTATCTGGGGTTGGTGAATGATTCTGGATTTGTAACTCTGTGGATGGAGGGTGATGCCTGGTTGGTGTTGGATTTCACTGGGCTTCATCTTTTCCTTCCTTTGATCCTTCCTCTGGTCTCCTGATAACTTCAAGACTCTGGTGGAACTCTGAATTATCCGGTTTAGGTGAAGCGTTTCAGGTGAATTAAAGAGCACATGCACGCACACAAAAAAAGAGCGATGATGGTAAGGCTGCCAAATGAATAATACAGAGCTCTCAAGAAAAAAAAAGGGGTGGGGGGCAAAACAACCGAAGTATGGTGGGCAAAAATAATCCTGGATTAAAAAAAAAGTGTTTTCTTCATATATCAGAAAATCAAAAAACAAACAAAATGTGGAGGTACATGCAGGTTAGCGCAAAAATTGCTGAATTTGCACCATTATTGAAAATGAAATCAAATTCTGAATAAAAAGCAATATAAAGACAAATAAAGAAATATCCTCCAAAATCACAAAATCTGGACATACATGTTTTTCTTTGGACAATAACAAAATATATTATCTGGCATTGATGCAACCTCCATTTCAAAAGTGAAATGCATATTCTTGCAACAGTTCATCCACCGCAGGACTGGTGCTGGTGACACCTTGAATAAGACGTCATTCATAATTTGCGTGATTTGTATGGAAATGTCCAAGTCCCATCTGGGAAGCAAAACAAAAGACTTGGACGGCCTTGAAACAAAATGATGCAAACATATTTGCTCCCGCCAGTAAAGCGGTCAAAAGTGCTGCAAAGTCAAGCGGCTTTTATTGCCTCCTCCAACACAATCAAAAGTCAAATTAATCACCCGCGCACACACATGCGCATTGTTTGCGTGTAATGGATGTGCTGTGAAATGTGCCGTTATTATTTGCCGTCCTTCCCGGGGAAACAAATTGAACATTTATTGCATATATATTAAAAATTATACGCAGTGCTTGATGTCTTTGTTATTGAGGCGCACTAAGAGGTGAGGTCCCAGCAGATCAATTTTGCTTGTTGGTGGTTGTTTGGGGAAAATGCCTGCACGGCTAAATTGATTCAGAAACATATTCATAACTTTGGGGGTTGGGGTAAGGGGGGGGGGGTGTTAAACTGCCCCCCTTCTCTTTGCATTGCCATTGCGGGTAACCATTCAAGTTTATTTATCAGGATGATTCCTTAAAAAAAATAAAATAAAGAGCCAGTGGTGGACTTACTCCACCAACACCGCCAATATAACATCAAAATTATAAGAACCATCAGTACTTTACAAAAATGCACAAAACTGTGCTACATACATATGTCAGAATAATTCATATTCAATAACCTGACAAAAACATTTTTAAAAAATCAAATAGATCTTTTTTTTTTTACCAGAGATGTTGATTTATTAATATGTACAGATTGCTACAGATGAGTTTTGCAAATCAAACGTGATTGCTCTGGCCAACCAATCAGAGGACGGGAAAAATGCTGATGTCGTTGTGGAGCGGCTCTCAGGCAAATTTGAACTCTGATTGGTCCAAGAAAGAAAGAAAAATGAATGGGGAAATCAAGTCGAAAGGCTCACCTGTTTTCTGAGTTTGGTCATGTGACACCCGCAAGCTGTGACGTGATTGGTTGCTTCCAGAGCCCCGAGAAACTGTCATGTCATTTACAGGTGACAGCAAGTGGCAAAATGGCTGCTCCCTGAGATGGATAAAAACGGGGTGGATTTTGCTTATTAGTTCATATTCCACAAACACAATAAAGTCAATAACGTTTTTGACTTTCCTTTCCTTTTAAAGAGAAAGACAATATTAAATATTTCTTGATAATAATATGTCATATGAGACCTCACTCGTCTAAACATAACATTCTGATTAACATTACATTGGTGGAATATGAGTTATGCAGCAAAATCCAGTCGTTTTTATCCATCTCAGGGGGCGGCCATTTTGCCACATCTTGACGCATGAAAATTACATCACAGTTGCTCAGGGCTCAACGACCAATCACAGCTCACCTCTTTTCTGAAGCTGAGCTGTGATTGGTTGTTACCCGAGACCTGAGCAACTGAGATGTCATTTTCATGCGTCAAGATGTGGCAAAATGGCCGCCTTCTAATGTTGATAAACTGCTAGAATTTGCTGCTTAACTCATATTACATTCAAGCAATATTAACCACGATGCCGTATTTAGAGGAGCTGCATAGAACATATTAGTGAAAACACTCCAGCAAGATAACTTTATTTATAAAGCACTTAAAAAAACAACCATAGCTGAAATAAATTCAACATAAAATGAATAAAAACATTAAAAACAAAACACTAAACAAGGGCAGAGTTTCATACTGTAAGTGCCATGTTGATTTCAACTCAATTCATTATTCAGCACTAAAAGAAGAATATAACTGTCACTTGCGTTTTTAGGAGAAAAATGGGAATCATGAATGATTCATCTTATTTTAACCTGAGATTGAATTTTAAGGCCATATATCGCTCGGCCCTCCTGCAGCCTATTTTTCATCCCGGGCCAAGATGCATGCGTTTGATACTCTGGGTTTTGGGTGGCTTGGCAAACATAACCATTAAGCGCTCACAATGCTTTTATTGTGCACTCCATGTGGAAACGGAGGCCCGTCCCCGACCGCCGCGTCCACCACAAACTGCGGCCGGGCTCTTTGTGAGCCCGCCGCCAGATGAATGGCCCGTGTCAGCCGCGTGATTAGTTTGCGCTATTAAATTGTCAAAAAAGAAGTTTTTTTTCCCCCCAAAGAGTTATGGAATTCAGACTTGTGTGCGACTGGCGACAAGGGGTAGGGGGACGGCGGGGGGTCGGGTTGAAGGTCACGCAGAGTTCTCAGCGTCTTGTGAGGACGCTCTCAAGACACTACATTAGGTACATCTCCGGAATCCATCAAAAATATTGCCTTTGGAAAAAAGGCTTATTTGTTTACTCATGCATATTCGCGGCTTGGGATTTGCAGACTTTTACAATAAAACAATACAAGCGTAGCTTTGGCGCCATCTGGTGGCATCTTGGTGCTAAGGAAACTATTTGAAGTGAGTTGAGGAACTTCACTTGGAAAAAAAGCACGTAGTCTTTACCGCCATCTTGTGGCAGAAAATTGCAAATCCTTTTATGGAAACGTCACTGGTGGATTTTCCTCCATAATTTTGCTGGGTCTCTGCATGGAAGAGGCTACATTGGACCAGTTTGCAGGATCTCTGTGTGGAAGTGTATCTTGAATTGTATTGCAGGATCTCTGCAAAATTAGCCTAATTTACCAATGTTGCAGGATCACTGTGAGTTTTAATTCAAGTGTTCAATTTGGCAGGGTCTCTGTGTAAAACCTTCCAGCTTGTAGGATCTCTGTGCAAAAGTGACTACATTTGATAGTTATGCAGGGCTCTATGTGAAAAATAGTACTTTTTGTAGTCTTGCAGGGTATCTGTGATATTTTATAATGTTGCAGAATCTCAGCGTTATGTATGGATTTTATAATTTTGCAGGATTGTTATGTGAAAGAGGGTACATTTTGTAGATTTCAGAATATCTGTGAAATGGGTTGGAGTTTTATATTTTAGTAGGGTCTTGTTGTGAAAGAGACTACAATTCATCACTTTACACGATCTCTTTGTGAAAGTGTATATACAATTGTTATGCAGGATCTCTGTGCAAAATTGGCTTAAATTACTAATATTGCAGGATCATTGTGTGTTTCAATTCAAGAGTTCAGTTTGGCAGGGTCTCTCTGTGAAACATTCTAGTTTGTAAGATCTCCGTGCAAAAGTAACTACATTTGATAATTATGCAGAGCTCTGTCTGAAAAAAATAGTTCATTTTGTAGTGTTGTAGGGTATTTGCGATATTTTACAATGTCGTAGAATGTCAGCGTGATGGTATGGATTTTTAAAAATTTGCAGGGTCTCTGTGAAAGAGACTACAGTTCATCACTTTGCAGGATCTCTGTGCGAAAATGGTACATTTTATAAGGAGCCTTTAATTTCCTCTTTTGCGCGCTCTCCACGAGAAAGACCTTATTTTCTAGCTTTGCAGCATGAAAGTGGATACATTTTCTAATCATGCAGGTTCTCTGTGTGAGAGATGGTATTTAATAGTTTTTCACGATCTCTGGGTGAAAGGGGTGCTCTTTATTTTGGAGGGTCTCTCTGCTAGGGAGGCATTATTTAAAAATGTTAGGATGTCTACATGAAAGTAGCAATATTTGCTAATTTTACAGGATGTTTGTGTGAAAGCGGCAGCAACGTGAAGCAAGTAAAAGACATTAAAGGAATCATTTAGTGAGCGCTACAATTCGGAGGCGTGTGTGACTCGTCCGTTTAGCGCCAGCGTGTCATGGCCGCCCCGCCCACCCCATCTTGGAACCCCCTTTTTCTTTCTTCCTTTCAGGCCTTTCTCGCCTCGCCAACGTTTTGTGTTAAATGTTAACAAGTCAACGCGGTGCATTTAATGGCCCACAACAAATGTGTGTTGACTCCAACACTCGCCTCCATTGTGGCCATTGTGCGCCTGCCCCGGCCAGCGAGATTTATCTATTTTTGATATCAAATTCCTTCTGTCATCAAGACTGCTCTCCTGTTGACTTTTCTTGACCCCTTTCACCCAGTTGCTTCAACGTTCCCATATTTAACGCGGGACCTTAAACGCCCCGCCCCGCCCACTGCAACAAAGCCTTCAATGCTCTGGGCGTCCTTTTGTCGGCATGTGCTGTTTGCTCTGTTCTTGAACTTCAGTGTCCCCGAACGCTACTTTGAACCCTGAGCAGCATCCCTGAACGCATCGTGACGTTCTTCTGACTTGCTGGGTTCTGTATAAAAGGCCTCGGGAAATAAATCCTGACTCTCCTGTTTGTATTTGTTCTGCATTTTGAGTATAAAGGAGGTGACTAAATCTTGCTATATACAGTACCACTTCACTGGGTTCTGTGTAAAAGGCACGGTTAGATAAGATTCCTTCTGTTATATATGGCATGCCAGCTATAACTCGCTTGCCTGTGTTCTGTGTAAAAGGCAAAGGCGGACACTGTGAGTTTCACGAATCTATTGTTCTGTTTTATGAATGCTACAGGTGTATACGCAGGTTAATCGGACCTTTTGTAATCTAGTGGAAGAGCATTTTATTGTTCTGTCTGTCACTATTTGTCACCGGCATAGATAGATAAACAAAGATAAAATAAATAAATAAAATGACTGGCAGTAAAATTCCGAATGCCACCGTAGCTTTTTTTCTTTCACGAAGGGATGTCCGCACCTTCCTGTATGACGCCCGTGTTGTCCATACAAGCCTCCCCGGGCCTGCCCAGCTTGCTAATTAGTTAAACAAACGCTCTAACTAATGATCCCACTGGCATGGTGAGCTTTTGGAGCTTTTTGTTCGCTTTTTTCCTTGCTGGAAACTTGGCCCCCACTGACCCGAGCTATCACAGCGCTGTGGCGACGGCCGGACCGCCCTGTCCGGAGAGCGGCCTACCCCCTCTCACCCTTCGCAAGGGTCAAAGGGCGGCGTCCAAGGGCCGGGAATGCCACCACCAGCTGCTAGCGGTGACACGGCGTACAAAAGGGACTCAGTGAGCGATCTGTCTGCAGGCTGTCAGAGTTGTGACAGCGCTGGAGAAACTTTTTGACTTATTCACTCGCAGGCTCCAAGATACTCTTGGAGGGAAGTAGTTGGGTTTCCATCCACCCATTTTTGTTCGAATTTTCAAGAAATGCGAAAATAAAACTGAATGGAAACGCTAGAAATTCGAAAAAGGGCCCAAAATTCGCAAAAAAGTTTTTACGCTTGAGGAGAGTGGATTTCAAAGCATATCGAAAAAAGGAAAATGCGAATTTTTGCTAAACAGGTTTTGCGACTAACCGCTGACAATACCGGATACACGTCGCGCGTTTTGACCGGATATTACGTCACGCGTACGTTTGTAGTTCCAAAGCAATGTTGGGCGATGAAGTGAGGTATGTTTGGGGGGACGACGAAACAGAAATCTTTTTGGAATTAATTAAAGAAGCGAATATTCATGCAATTTAAATGGAAAATAGCAAAGAAACGCTACAATTTATCAAGAATTACAAAAGCAAACTCAAATTACTGGTGGCTCACATCTCTATGGTGTATACCGCCACCTTCAGTGGCAGAGTTCCAAGCAATATTCGTAAAAGAAAAACAGATGGAAACGGGCAAAAGTCGCGTGTCCGTTTTGTGCATTTTCAGTAAATTCGCTCAAAAAATTCGAAACAATTGGATGGAAACCTGACTATTGAGCAGCTACATGAGCTGCTAAAATGAGGCTAAAATGGCCGCTAAAATAGCTACTTTGCAAATGGCAGGCTTTCCAGGCGTGAGTGCCTGAAACTTTTTGGTGGGTTTACTCATGATAGACATGTATACCAAATATTATTTTGCTAAGTAAAAGTTTCATGTTTTAATGGCAAGTATCATACTTTTCCCACATGTTATGGCAAAAATAAAAATTTGGGCAGATTGTCATCACTGATGTTTTGTGCACAAGGTTCAAATAGTAGAAATCAGACAAAATGTTTCTTCAAAGACAAAAATTTGCCTCAAATGGCTGCTACAAAACCAAAATGGCAGAATTCTTGTGTATTTTCAGGCATAGCTTTTTGAAACTTTTTGTTTTTTGTCTGTTCATGATAGACATTCTTGCCAAATTTCATTGAGTTACATGAAACTGGTTTTGGGAGCTGATTTTCCTAAATTGTGGCGTAACTGCATTAGTCTTTTGGTTATATGACGAATCATCAACCTTCGCTGGTATGCTCTGCTCACATGCCACAATGAAAACTAAAAAATGTCACAATTTAATGTCAACAATCTATGTAGTGTATGTGGTCCGAATTTGGTAGCAAATGAACAAAATGTCTTGGACAAATCCATCTTTGAAGACGGTTAACGGCACAAATGAGCATAAAATGGCCACTTCAAACCAAAATGGCAGACTTTCAAACATGGCTTCTTGAGAGTTTTTTGATGCAATACCCATGGTAGATTTTCCTACCAAATTCCCTGGTGCTAAATGAAGCGTGATTCAGGGGCTGAATTTTCAAAATTGTTACAAGAGTTTTCCGGAAGAGATTAAGATGCAATGAGAAAATCTAGAATTTTTTATAGAGTGGTTTAAATTTGGTAGCGATTGGATAAACTCTCAAGAAGGGATTTGTCTTGGAAGGTAAATGGCCGAAAATGGCCGTAAAAAGGATGCTTTGAAACAAAGTGGCAGACTACCCTTTTATTTTTTGGCATGGCACCTTGAGACTTTTCTGTGGGGCAAGTGATGCCTCCCAAATTACCAATGTTGCCAAGTGACTTCAGGGGCTGCATTTTTATTTTTTAGGACCCCTGTAAACAAATAACCTTAAAATGGCCACTTGGAACCAAAATGGCAGACGTCCTGCATCTTTTCAGGCCCGGCTTGCTTGAGACTGTTCTGTTGGCCTACTCATGACAGACCCAATGGCCGAGAACTGACAACAGCAGCACAGCAGTAATAGCCCTGCATATATGCTTGCTGGTGCCCGCCATTAGCCGCGGCCTGCTCCGCGGAGGTCCCGGCCAGGGCTGACATGGCTCCTAATTGCAGGCCCCGCAGGCGGCGGGCTGCCGTCTGTGGCCGACACGGAGCGCCTGCAGGCAGCTGGAGGAGCAGCTTGTCAGCCTCTAATTTGACAAGGCCTTGTCTGTGGCGGCGGCAGCTGCTCCTAAGCACCGCGCCACGCACAATCAGTGGCGTGACACGGTCCCGACGTCGCCCTCAGGACACTTTTGCGAGGGGTGGGCGGGAAAAAAAACACAGTGGTTAAAGGGAGATTTATTGAAGCTCCCTTTGGGCGAGGTGGTATTAAGTAGGCAATATAAGAGCCTTATTGGGTGCAAAGGGGAGGCACGCTGCTGGTATTAATAAAAGAGGCCAATTAGAGCGGACGGGCGATATGAATCACTGCACAAACAAGACAAGCGGATAAAAGCAACCTGCATCACGTTGTCACACGCGGGATGGGAAAAGGCACGTTATTTGTTTGGAGCAAATCCCAGAAATGTGCATTGGGCCTGTGATTCCAGCAGCCATTTAATATGAGGCGAGGTAGTAAATGTTGCATTTAGGGTCAGATGGAAAAACAAAAAATAAGTCACAAATGCACCATTTTTATGTCTACACATTAAAAGTGTTCATTTTTAAGTTAGAGCTGACATGCAAAGACAAAACCAAAAATTTAAAGAAGAGCCATTGAAAATGGTCAAAATGACCCCAAAAATATTTGCTTTCAACCCAATTTTTTTTCAGCATGAGGTCTACCATGATAAACATGAATATTCATTTTCATGTTGCTAAGGACAAGATTGTCTAAAAGATCGTAAAATGGCCACTTCAAACCTCACGGTAGGCTTCCTGTGTATTTTTGGGCATGGCTTCTTGAGACTTTTTTTCTGGTCCCCCCTCAAGATTGATACGAATACCAAATTTCCTTTTGCCGTGTAAAACTGACTCGTCTAAATTTCGTTACAACCGAACAATTTCTTAGGAGGAGTCTTTGAACGACCCGTGTGAATGGACAAACCAACCATGAACTTGCTACTTTGAATCAAAATGGCTGCCTACCCATGCGTTTTCGAGCATGGGTTCTTGAGACTTTTTTGTCGGACTACTCATGATATATATTGCTATTACGTTTCATGTTGCTAAGTGAAACTATGAGATATAAGTTCCTCTTTAATAGACTCCTGGAAGCCTAAAATGGCCGCTTTGAACTTAAATGGTAGGCTTCTTGTGTATTTTCAAGCAAGGCTTCTTGAGACTTTTTTTATGAGTCTCCTCTTGATAGACATGTTGCTAAGTGAAACTATGGAACATTTTGTCTTTATTGGACCTCTGGAAAGGTCCAAAATGGCCGATTCGAAACAAAATGGTGGCCTTTCTCTGTATTTTCAGGCATGGCTTCTACAGACCTTTGGGTGAGTCTACTCACGATAGACATTGCTATTAAATTTCATGTTGCTAAGTGAAACTAGGGAAAAGTTTATCTTCCAAAATGACCCCAAAATGGTGACTTCAGCTTCCTGTGTGTTTTCGGGCATGGCTTCTTGAAACTTTTTTGTAAGTCTACTCATGATAGACAATGCTATTAGATTTTATGTCAACAAATAAGACTTAGTAAAATCTGCATATCTGAACTAATATTTAGATCTATGCACCTAACTGGGAAATTGTTGGGGGGGGGGGGGGGCTTATAGCCTATAGGCCTATGCATTTGTATACGGATCTGCACCAACAATCAATTCATTATTCTGAGGTTGTTCTATGAACCCAATCCTTGTCTCTAAAGCTGAATGCAGAAAGAACAAGTACATTGTTTCCGTTGATGCAAAAGGAAAAAGTTTTCCTGCACTTTCCCACTGCCTGTAAAAGAAAACTTTTGCCTTTTTAAAAAAGTCCCTTTTGAGTCCAAAATGGTGATTTCTACCCTCCCGGGACGCCGCTCCCCTTTTCTTTGCGCGGGACAATGGCAACAGTGCAGCACCCCGCCGGTGCGCCACAGTTGGGGATCCCCCGGATTGCTTTGGACATCTTTGGATTTCATCAATCAAAATGACTGCGGTTTTCCATAAAAATGCGGAATTTGGTGGCTGGAAGTGAGCGGCGCAAGGTAGCGACATAAGAAAGCTGTCCGGGCGCCATGATAAATGGCCATCCTTTGATTTAGGGGGAAAAAAGCCAAAGAAATAAACACACAACAGTATATAAAACACAACATTGTTGTAGCCAGACACTTCATTAGGTACACCTGCACCATGTAATCACAACCAATACAGGCCATGTCATCAACAATTGTGCCTTTACAATGACAATAATGCTTATTTTGGACGTATTTGTTGGCCAAAATGTGGATAATTGCGTTTGTAGCTGCAGTGGGAAAAATACCTTTGGACGCAGACGCCTCTAAAGATGTTCTCCATTATCCCGCAGTGACATTTTGTCCTACTTCAGGTCACGGGGGTGAACACTCAGTGATGAATAGCACCTGATGGAAGAGGTACACACACACACAGGAGATGAATTGTTTAATTGTGCTAACGCTAAGCTAACGTGTCCTATTAGCCTCAGTTTAGTTTACATATACTGTACAGTAGAACCGCAAAGGCAGTGATTCTCCAAAACAAAGAGATCAGAGAAGGCCTACATCCATTTTTGAGTGGCCCAACTTACAAGTCTTTGAAGCAGCGGGCCGTCACTCGCTCGACGGTGGTAGCAAACTTCGCAAGCAAGCATCAGCAGCCCAGCTGATTGCGAAAATTCATTAAAGAAAAAGAAGCTTCGAGGTGTTTATTGCTACTCCCAGTTGAATTTTACTGGAAAATTAAACACAAAAAAAGAGAATGACACAAAACCACATCATTTTCTGCTAGCTTAATGCTAACACAAAGTGCAAAACCCCCCATGGACTGGCTAACGAAGCTAGCATGGGTGTCACAAAAGTTATAGCACTTTAAGATATGTGAAATTGTGTCGCAACACGTTGCCATGCAATATAACAATACTCACAGGCATATTTTCATATTTTTAAAATATACTCTAGCATGACGGGCAGTAAAAATCATTTTGAACACCAATTTAACAAACACAATAATAATAAAAAAAAAACACTTACTACCTTCATCCCTTCGCATCAATTTAAAGCTCTAATATGAGTGTGTCAATCATAATAGAAATGACATCGCTACATAAATATTTTTTTTATTTAGAACAAAAGGCATAATATTTTGAGAATAGTTTTATTTTTTCTATCCCTCCCCCCCCTAAAGGACTTTTCTAAGTTACCCCAAACTTTTGCATGCTAGTGCAAGTGTCACACAAAAGCCAAAGAAAAAAACAAAACACTGAATTGAAAGGATTTTGGGGGGAAAAAAAAAAATCTTAATCACTGACTTGGGTTTTTCGCATTCATTATGAGTTCTGTATATTTTCCAAAGGATTCTTTTTAGCACCTCCCTCCAGTAAAAACAGCAGCGAGATTCACTTGTCGAGCATGAAAAATTGTTTAATTTTGGTGTCGGCCTTTCCTGAGGTGAGGTCTGCACTGGCTGCTAATAGACATCCAATTGATGAGCCTCTGCTCCCGTTTCCGTGCTTTCCGCCTTTATTGCGCCCCTGCCTGCGTCTGCTGTAAAAAAAAAAGCTCTGTAATCACATTCGACATCTTCCTCTTCTTCTTCCCGCAGCACTTGGCGGGGGAGGCAGCGGGGAGATGCTACTGCTAGTGGTGGGGAGCTTAGTGAACTCGTTATTTAAAAAAAATAAAAAGTTAAGGTTAAGGAGAAAATGGACTTTCACTGTGCAACTTTCAAGTGATTTATACTAGTAATTCCATGTGTTTGCCGTGAAAGATGATCAGCTGTACTGTTGAGAAAGATACCAAAAATGATTGTCTAAAGACTACAAATGATTTATTGTTGTTCATCTATCCATGCTAGCAATGTTTAGTGACTAATAGAACAGCAAACTGCTCTTCTATTAGATGGAAAAATGTACTAGCTCATTTGATGAGGCTACCAGCTTACGCACTAAAAACAAGTGGGTAAAAAATAAGCCAAATTGGGTCATAAAGGGACCGACTCAACATTTTGGGTTGTTCAATTAACCCAAAAGCTCAGTCAAATGAATAACCCACAAAAGAACCCAAAATTGGTTCGATTTGTGGGTTATTAATTTAATTTGCGCCAACATTTGGGACTAAATACCTCAAAAAGTTGAGTGGGTTCGTTTTTGACCCAATTCAATTGGGTTAGTCAATGAACCCCAAATGCTGAGTCAAATGAATAACCCACAAAACAACCCAAAAATGTGTTTGATTTGTGGGTTATTAATTTAAGTTGACCCAACATCTGGGGCTAAATACCAAAAAAGTTGGGTCGGTTCATTTTTTACCCAATTCAGTTAAGTTATTCAACTAACTTTGGGTTAGTTATAACCCACAAAACAACCCCAAAACTTGTTTAATTTGTGGGTTATTAATTTGACCCAACTTTTTGGATTAAATGAAAAAAGTTGGGTTAATCCATTCTTGACCCAATTTGGGTTATTTTTGACCCAAATGTTTTTAGCGTGTACTTTGGCTCTTGCTGCACCAGCAAAGTGCAGTGACAATTATCCGGTCAAACGGGACCGCTGCTTTGATTGGCCACAAATAAAGTCTACTGTATTCACACACACAGCAGCACAAGCTGCCAGATTTTAAATCCGCAGATTTGTGCGCATCTGCGAAATTACCAACGCACGGTCTAACCCGCATCTGCACAGATTTGATTGTGCGTCATGCCAGATTTGTGTGATTTGAATTTTTGCGTTCAACTAAACACCCCCAGGTTTCACACTGCATAATTAGGTGTGTGAGTAAATTGAGACGAGATCATCAGTATTTCGGTACAACGCTGCCTTGAGATAAAAGTGACCCAATTTATGAGTTTTTGCGAGAAACATGCTGTCATTCAGATGATTTTTTTGCATTGACTTTTGATCAAAAACTTGAGATTTGAATTTAATGCTAACTTATAATTGAATATGCTGTAGAGCTAACGAAAAGCGACACACACATAAATATAACCTTAACTTTTTGCGATATAATTTTTGTGACATTTTTGTAGGCCTTGGCTCAATAAAGGTTGAGAAACACTACTTTTGAAATTGTGTCTTCACGGGAGTCCTGCCTGCCACATCCAGCCAGAGTCCCGAACCCCGATCGAGCTTGGCTGTCATTCAAAAACGTGTGACAGGCAGCAGCATCAACACACTAATGTTCTATTTGTCTCCTTTAGAGCTTCCTGGAGGGCCGCGATTGGCCGAGGCGTCCGGACGGCGGGATGATTGATGACGGTGAGGGCAAGGCCGAGCACTGGCAGCATAAAGCCCCATAGATGCCTCAATAAAGAGCCCCGGATAGTGAAGAGCCGGCCCCCACCCCACCACCCCCACCCGCTCAATAGAGCCCCCCCCCCCGACCATCCACCTCCGAGGAGGATGTTGGCGGGTAATCCGTTTATCCCGTCTGCGGCAGGATGAGAGCGATGGTGACGGTGGATGTGACGGGGGGTGAAAATGGCTGCTGCTGCTTGAGAGCCGCTGGTGCTGCTGGAGTTCCAGATTGGAGACTCAAAGTGGGAACTTGATGATCCCGACTCGGAAAAAAGTGATTGATGGCGACGACGGCGTCAGCAACTCTGGTGGCCGCAGCGCAACCAACAACAAGAACGCTGACCTCTGCCGGGACGCGTCAATGACAGCTCGCTAGCTGGGATTCCTGCGGTAACCCCCCCCACCCCCCATCCCCCGGCCCCGCATGGACCCTCACCCCTCCGTCAGTGCACAGCAGCACTGAAAAGCACAATTAGGTGGCAATCTGCTCTGAGCGGCGGACGACATGACGTCCTGCAGACCGACAAGAAGTCGAGATTGCGGCCATCGTTTCCTCTGCGGGGTCTGGGGCTTTGTTCACTCACTCCCCTGTCCGTAACAGCTATACAGTGGACATATTGGTGGTTTATCCCTCTTTTTCAACTCATTCACTCCCAGCCATTTTCACTGAAGCAACCCCCTTCACTCCAGGCTGTTTTACTGCATTTTGACTGATTTTGCAAGGCCCACAGAATATTGTGTTTTATTTCTATAAAAAACATGGAACCTACCAAAAGAAAGATTAGAGTCTCTTCTTTCATTAGGAATAATATATATAATATATTTCTATCTGTTTCCTTTTTGCAGCAATTAGCATTAGAATATAGCTAAGTTTCGTCATTATTCACAAAACTGTGGGGGAAAGAGCTTTTTGCAACATAGCCCTGGCTGATCTCTTATACTCTGCTGCCACCTGCTGGCCGTTTTTTAAACAATAATTACCATTGCTTTAAGCCACCTCTTCATGTCAGAAGCTGCATCAAAGCCTTCTGTACGCTCTTGCATAAAAAAAACATTTAAAAAAAACTTGTAAACATATGTTTGGGAGGGAAGGACAAAGTATTAAAAAAAAGTATTTACATGTTTTGTGGTTAAAAAAAAGGAGTGGGTTCATTGTAGGGAGGGAAAAATTTGGTTTATTTGCATTTATTTGGAGTAAGCCCAACCCATAAGACCAAAAAAACAAACGTCTAACGGTGTTGCTTGTGTATTTCAAACTTCTGTCATTCTCTCCATCAATATAAGACAGATTTTTGCAACAAATAAACCGTTTACAGGTCTGTAACATTTTTACTGCTCCTCCAAAATACATGAAAAAAATCCAACTAAAAACCAAAATACCCTTGAGGATTATATATACTTTAATGTCCATTTAATTGACACAAAATGGAAAT